>NC_138864.1:6172900-6206400 GCF_965194805.1 Balaenoptera borealis | reverse complement strand
CCAGTGGGCTGGGGGATATGGTCCAAGGGTCACCTGCATGTCTGCACTAAACCACACTAGATCCAGAAATTCCCAATAATTCTTGGAGGCCAATCTGTTATTTTTCTCTTGTATTTAAAAAGCCAGAGTTAAAAACATGGTAACATTGCCTTGTGTCATCAAACACACAATTTGAGAGCCGAGACCAAAACAATGGACTAAAGGTACAGAAAGCATAAGTATATGCAGGTAGCTCCTCTTTGGGATCTCCAAATATCATTTTTAAAAATGAGAACAGGCCACGAGAGTAAAGCATGGAATCAAGGGAAAAATGAGAAAGAAACTGAATTAACTCATTTGCGGCGTTTTCTGTGTGTGGAGATAACCAGCAGCAGTTCTCTGTGTTAGGCATTCCCACTGGAGGAGGCTGGAGGGGGCTCAGAAAAACGCCTTATCTAGCATTTCCATGGCGTGTGTCTGAGGGGCGGGGGCCCACCAGCCTGCCTTTGAGGTCTCTGAATTCAGATGGAAAGTTCCCTCCCAGGCGCGGGTTTTTAAATGAATGCACTATCTTCCCCCTTCCTTATTTTCCAAGAACTACTATTGTTCTTATAGAAAACTACTGATTATCTCTTGAGACTACATTTCAGGAGCACCTTCCCAGGAGTGGTCCTTTCCGGTTATTCTTCACAGGCTCACATGTTGAATCGCATGAATATAAACCGAGAGAGGCCGTGTCCCGAGGAGACGGTGGCCAACCTTCAGCCTGTGGGTATCACCTCACCCCTGTGCACGCCACCTGGGGTGCAGGGGGGTCGGGAGGGGCTGCGGGCCCGGAGAGGGCTGTCCTGGGTCGAGGGCCTTGTCTCCATCTCCACCCAAGACCCCAGGACTCCACCTCCGGGCCTCCTGGGTGAACGTTCTAGATGACGGTGCATCACCCATCATTCCTACCCCTCACGTGATGCTTTGATCCTGACGTGGTCCAAGGGTCCACGTCAAACCGAGACTCTGAGCGTTTTCCTTCCTGGGCAAACTTCAGTTTACTCAACCAGCTCATGCTGAATACCTGTGGTGCCAACTCTCTGCACCACCAAGGATGCCACATCCACCCCCGGGGCCACAGCTCGTCACCAAGGGCACTGTTTACCTTTTTTACTTTTTACGTTGTCCCTTCCGATTCTGGGACAAAGAGCAGAAATGCAAGAGGGTCACCGAAGCCCCGTGACTCCTAACTGTCTGGGTCCTTTTTCTCCCTTGGGCTTTGGTAAGTTGGTGTCTCATCTCAGAAAGCGGATGCTCACCCTCCGTGGGGCGGCCCTCAGCCAGCGGGGGCGGGGCATGCATGCCCCTCCTGCACCCAGCCTGGCACTCAGAGCGCCCTGGAGAGATGGTGGTCACCTGCGCGCTGGTTTTCCCTTTTGCTTTCCGCCCACTGCCTTCCTCTGCTCCCCCTTCCACAAGCTCATCTTTTAAATGAAATAAGTGGTCTGCTCACAGCACTCACATCCAGCTGCCCTGGAGGGAACCCGGGCTGGGAGAACCACTGAGCTCTTCCAAGTGAGGGGATGTTGATCAAGAAGAAGCTCATCTGCACAGAAGGCAGCCCTGGGGTTTTAAGGCCTGAGTTACAGATAAACGCGGGTAGAACCCACCAACCAGCGCCATCTGTTCCGGAGGGAATCCCGCCTTCCCTGGACCCTTTGTCATTCAGAGTTTTAATACACTTCCTGCACCCTGGCTCTGGGACCGGCTGGGTCCCTGGCGTGAACGGGTCTCCCTCCTTGTAACAGAGGTCCCAGGAGAAACAGGCAAAAGGCTTGTGGACACTTTTCAATAAATGCAGCAGATTTAGAGACTCACTAATGGATCTCGTAGAGCAGAGATGCAGCCCCTGGGCCCTTGGCAATGAGGCTTCCAAAGCCTCTGGGGCCAGAGAGACCCCATGTCCCCACCAGAGGACTGGCTTCGACGGTAAGTCACTGTACCTGGTGACATCAGAGAGTCCCCAGCGTTGTGGCTGGAGGGGGATGGGAGGGAGGATGGCAAACTTCTTTTCTCCCTCATAAGCATCAGTGCAAACGCTGCAGGGTTCACAGGGTTCACAGGCCAAGGGAAAAGGAAAGAGCAGCAGACTTCTGCACCGTGGGTGCGTGGCCGACATCAGGAGCCCCACCCTCCCCAGGGTGGGGCGGTGGTGGTCAAGGGCCTGAAGGCTAAGACAGCACATTCTGGCCAGAGCTGTGGCCGGCACGCCTGAGGGTACAGAAAAGCAGGTTCCCCTCTCTGTCAAGTGCCCTGGAAGTCTGGGAAAAGTGGAGCTGCAACTTCCATGGGAGGCGGGGAAGAGGATGGCCCCAGGCATGTCCCATGGGGAAGCATCGCTGCCAACCAGTCCTGAAGCCCCTCCAGACCCCGGCTCTCCAGCTTGGCTTCTGTGATGACATTCTGCCATCGAAGCAAGGAAGGGAGATTTGGGAAGCCATAACCTTGCTGAGAAGCAATTTTATTTTATTTTCAGAAAACCAAGTATTTAAAAAGTCTAACGGTATGTAAGATGGAAAGATACACACCACACGTGGAATTCACAGAAAGTTTTACCCCCTGCAATGACAAAATATTCCTATTTAGGTTGCCAATTATTCCAAGATATGTCATGGTTGAGCGCCAAGTAAAATAACATTTCTAATAAAGAAATAAGGAGATCTATTTGCCCACTAGATAAAGCCTTTCATTTGCCCACTATGAGCCTTTCATTTTGATTTGGAGGCTGCCGTTTTAAGTGACAGAGAGAAGCACAACAAAAACTTAAATTGGAAGGATCTGAATAAAGATCAAAGAGATTGAAAAACTTAGGAATATAAACTTGGGGAACTCTAGCTGACCTCATGCCCATGACATTTCCCTTACTCAGCAGCCATGTGGCCACCTACAACGACCCACAGCAACAGGTCAGGAAGGAGAAAAAAAGTAAAACTGACCTCTGAGACAACCAATAAAAGAGAAGTAGGAAAACTTTCAGCCAAAATTCACTTGTTTACTCATGGGTGAGTCCCTCCACACTCGGCGGGGGCATCTGTCTTACACATCGTGGACAGCCGTGGAAACGATTAAGTGGTTCTTTCTTAACACTCAGCAGATTAAAAGTTGCAAATTAGAAAGTCAAGGAAGAGACTGAAAATACTATCCAAACACATAAGAGAATTCAAGGCCAGGGTCACTTAGGCAACAGTGAGTGATAAGCTCCATACACACAATGACTATTTCTGAAGCCACGTTCAGGACCTGAGGGTTGGACACATGCAAGTAAGTTTTCTGGCCACAAGAAGACTGCACAGTTGTCATCTGTACGTTACGTTGCAGGTGTGAGAAATGTCTGCTGAAGGAATGAATAAATGAATGAGCAAGTGAACGCCCTGATCATACAAACCTCCCTGCTGGCAGGGCTCACAGTTTGCCAAGCGTGTGCATGCAATGCTCTCTCCAACATGCTGGGTCTAAGTGTTTACAACAGTGAGCGGGACTTAAGAAGAAAAGGTTAGAGCATATTCAAGATATTCTTAAAAGGATCTCGGGGGGTCTAGCAGGTTCTAGCAAAGATTCCTTATCCAGAAGGGTTAAAACACAATGAAAGTAAAATGGAGTAGGCTTGAGTAACTTAGAACATTTAGTTGTGAAGAAATGCTCCCTCCCCTGCAAATGCTACGTGACCGAGATGTTGGATGAGGTGGCCTGTGGATGAGAACCGTGACCATGAGGTCAGACCCGGTACCAGACCTTGCACCAGGCCCAGCATCACAGGGGCTCACGGACCAGCTGGATGGACGATTTTGTGCACAGTAGGGACAGCGAATTTGCCTCACGCCTCCATTTCTGTGCAGAGATCTTGTAGATCTGATGGCAACCACGTGCCAAGTGCAAACATCTGAGGTAAAAGAGTTTGCTGTCAATTGCTTCCAGGGTCCTGCTGCCAGGAAAGCAGATATATGGAGGAAATACAGAACATTCTGAGATTAAAAACAGGAAATGGGTGAATTCAGTGCCCCTTCTGGGAAATGATGAAATGAAATATGTGTTTCAACCTTAAGGTGTAATCATGAAAAACTTAGCTTATCAAGGTTATTAAGGCATACGATTTCTCTTCATGAGAAATGACTTTTTTAAACTTTGATAAAACTAGTATAATGGTTAAATCCACCCCTTCCCAGATCATAAAACTACAAGGCGCTAGATGCTTGGGTATTTTCTATTAATAGACAATAAAAAAGGAGAGTATCTAATGGACTATGGTGATATGGTGAGTATTTCAATGACCTCGAATCAGAACTTGCAGCGGTTATAATCGGTTGGTTTTGCTCAGAGGTGACATCCACAAGTTGAATTAAACAACTAGAGTCATTGTGTGAAGACACCAGAGCTTTCTGCTAAAAAGCACAGCTAAGATGTTGAAAAGCAGCTCTTCAATAGTAAGTGAGTGAACCAGAAGCCCACTGTCCTCTGTTTGCCGGTGGTCAGCAGCCCAGGCCGGGCCCACTGTGATCCCACTTCAAACTGACCACAGGCACCCGGCACGTGGGGACCAAGTGACCCTGGCAGCTCGGCTGGCCCCAAGATTTCTTTTCACAGACTGACACACAGAGCGGTTGTACAAATCGCACTGAAGATCTACATTTATGAGTAACCAATGCAAATGAGAGGAAATGAAAGAACAGAAAATGATGGGAAATCTAACAGCATAAATATTTTTACACTTCAGTGACACACTTCCAATGGCTCAGACCGAGGCGGTTATCTGTGCGTGATGTAGGGCCGCGGGCAGAGTCTACTGGGGGACACGCTCTCAGAATTATCCTCCCATCTACCTGTCTCCAAGTCCTGGAGGGGTCTCTCTGCAGCTGCAGAATCACCTGCATGCTGTGTCAAGGTCGCGGGAAGCACCGCGGCCTGGGCTACAATGGGTTCAGAGACTTTACCTGTCTCACCTGCTCAATTCACTCCATTCCCAGATGGGCCCTGAGAGTTGAACTGGCCTCTGCACCAGGAAAACCCATGGAGGTGGCAACAGAGGGGAGGAGGGGAGGTCTGTACTGCCTTCTTGAGAAACAGAGCATGGCCGTGACCCCTGGGACCCCCAGAAGGGGCTTCCGTGTGCCAGGATTTCCCACCACGGCCTCTGGAGCTGAGGGCAGCAGCACTGGGTGCTTGGGAAGGGGTGGGGGGAGGCGCCTCAAAGCCACGTGGTCACGAAGGTGATGCTGAGTGACACCCAGGCCTACCCCCCTCACTGCCACTGCATCCGCGTAAGATCTGCTCCGACACCTCTGTCTGACCTGGGGATCATTTCAATTGTTTCTCACATGGGTTCTCATCCCTACGTTTGGAGTTTTCAAACTGACAGCTTTCTGGATGAATTTGTAAAATAAATACGACAAGCTGTCTGGTTTCCAAAGCTTGGACTCAAACTTTGCACAGAGGATTCCCATCTGCCCCGAACTCCTTTCTCACAGCTCCTAGAACACGACTTCACCTAGAAGAATGAATGCCCTGAATGTGATAGGGTTTCAATTAGGGTGATCCAGGTAACGAGATTTCTTGTTGAAAGGCAACGGAATAAAGGGTTCAACTTGCAATCATTTGGGGGGAAAGCTAAGCCAGCGACTCCCCGCCCCATCTCCATCACCCATGGCTGTGACTGCCCAGGGAATACGTTTCCGGAGCACCTCCTCTGAGGTCAGACCAGGATCCGCCTCGGCCCACGCAGACACCGAAGCTGCAGTGATGCTTCCTCGGCCCACGGATATGTCCCCCACCTGATCCCTCTCCCATCAAGCTCTTACAATCCTACCCATTCTTGAGGGAACAGACTATATGTCATGTCTTCTAAAAAGCCTACACTCTTCTCATCAAAGCTGATTGCGCTCCTGGCCTGTTTTGTGGGGTTTTCTAGCTCCGGCAGCATTTCGTGTATTCTGTCCCCTCAGGAAGGCTGGTCTTGCCTTCCTCATCCTCTTCCCCCTTCCCTCTGTGCTCTGCGAACACTGCACGATGACGCTAGCTGGACTGCAGCGATCGAGACCACATTCTCCCACCACTTTCCCAGTCCCATTGAGAATACAAGACAGTACTGGCCAACGTCACTCAGCTAATACTTGTGTTTTGAACGGTGACAAAGATCATAAACGCACACACTTAAAAATAAAAATGGTAAAACTAACAGTCAAAAGAATGAAAGATTTAAGATCAGAAAAGTTGGGTTCACACAGGTTGTGTGATTTGAAGATCAGGTAATTAACCTCATTAACTGTAGAACCACCACCTGCCCAAGGAGGCCGGGCGACTCTAAGCACCAACTGCCCTTGTAGGCCTTGTTAGGGTCGGGGCAGATGCTGGGGATGCTCTCATCTGTAAAACAGAGAGAGTGATGCCCACCTATCCACCTGTCCACACTCTGTCTCCCTCCAGCTGACTGTGCGTCACTTAAGGGCAGGGTGTTGGCGTCTGTAGGGCATGATTCTGGTGCATTTTATTAAACGAGTGGGTACTATTATGCATAAAATAATAATTGTTCTGTACTATCTCAAGTTGTGTTTTCTTTACCTTTTCCCTTGTCTACCTTCAGAAGAGCTGCCTGCTTTGATCACACCTGCCATGGGATCCATCTGGGCTCCATCTGTTTATTCCTGAATCAACATGGCGGCCGGCCTCCTTCCACAAGTGGGCGGAGCTTCTGTAGCTGCTCTGATTGACGCCCATGGTTTCAGAACCACCGCACTCTTGTTCTGACCTTGGTGCCATAGTAATGAGGAAGCAGCATCTCACAGAGGTATCTGACCTCAAAGAATGTGCCAAAAATAACTGTTTCTCAATGTACATACCCTACTCTTATTTTTTTTTGAGGTGAGAATGTTTGCTAACAGCCAGTTTGTAGGGCATCTCCTGAAATCACTCATCAGTCATGCTACCTCTTCGTTTTCTGTTTCCTGTGGGAATCACATGCTCTTTCCATGGACTCTGAAAAGTCGGGCCTGTCACTCCCAGTGGCAGCAGCTGAAGATTTCAAATTTAAAATTTTCTGACAAACTTAAAAATTGAATTCCTTTCCCTGTTTGACTATTTGGAAGGTACAGCCGACTAATGGGCATCTACAGATGTGTCTCTCTGAAAGGGGAATTCTCCTGGAAATGCCTCTGGCATCTCATAGGGAAATCTTGGCATTTTCTTTATTCTTCCTAAATGAAGAAAAGGACATACTTCATCCTTCGATGACAGTAAAGCATCCCTCCCTCCAGGCTCCCCCTGTTTCTCTGTGCATCTTGGAATGTGAGCCTTCCTGACCCAAAGAGTCGGGAATCCAGTCACAGCAGCAAAACCATGATGACTACACAAAGCATCCCAAAGAAGACCATCCACGTACCTAATATTTTAAAGCACACTTTCTACCTGATTTCCCTTTCACTTAAAACTTTCTAAGAAATCTTTCTGTCTCTATGGTGTACCACCTGCATGTGAATGGTTCACGAAATTACGCGACACGACACCTGACGTTTCAACTGAGCTGTGGAAATTCTGGATTGAAGGAGTGGACCAATTTGTTTAAAGATAACGTTTCTATTTACAAAAGTAAAACTTAAACTCAGTGAAAGATCTTATAGACACAGCTGTTTGCAAGACTAGCTTTACCTAGAATAAAATAGGATGGAGGAAGAGTTCCAGTGGGAACAATGACATATTTTTCTGCTTTTTGCTTTGATGCACGGTGTGAGCTTTGCTCCTTTTAAGAAACTTTTAAAAACTTAGGTTTAAAAGCAAGACTTTGACCTTAGGCCTGGTTTGCTGACAAACTACCATGAACTGCTTCCTTTTTACATCTGCTTGTCTTGATAGCAGGGCAAAGATCCTAAGGGAATCAGGGATCAGACAGAGTGGAGTCACTAGCAGCACAGGTATGCTAATTTCATCTTTTTTAAAAAACTAGATTATCTGAATGTTTTTTAAAAAGGCTACATTTTCATCAGGCAAAGTTGCTGAGGTACCAACATGTCAAGGGAGGCCCCCTCTTATTCACCACTGTACCTGCACGAGGAACCCACAGTCCTTCCAGAAGGACCCTAACAGGCTGAAGAGAAACACACTGTACCCAACAGCACGTGAGACTCCAAACACCAAAGGCACAGGTGCAAGAGGAGGGAGACAGTCTTCAGAGCTGTTCTGAGAAATGGACGCTGAGTTCTTATTTGGCAGTGAACCCAAGTCTCGGCTGCACACGTCTGACCCCACTGTGCATCTAGGAGAAACTGCATCCAAGCAAGGCAGGCTCTATTCCTACGTGGCCCCTGCTCTTCAGAACTAGAACATTAAAGTTCAAAAGGACAGAAGAGGTGTTCTATACCCACGTGTTTATAAATTAACAGCAGAGAGTCCTGCACGGTAACAAAATTGGCTTTGACATGCGGTCTTCCCTCGCACCCTGGGGACAGAGGTAGATCTGGACCAAGGGGAGCTCATCTTCGGGGCAGAGACTGGGCTTTCTCTCTCACCTGCGTCCCCAGCCAAGGCCAGCGAGGCCCTTTGGTGCCGGGTTTCAGGAGACTTGGGCACACCGTGCAACGCCCAGGTACCGTGAGAACAGTGAGGAGATGCGGAGCAAATATACGATCCTGTTTATTTCATCACACTCGGAGGGAACCAGAACACATTGGCTGGGAGAAGGAGGTGCCTCGAGGGCCTGGTCTACTGTCTCCAATGACTGGTGGGGCTCCCACACTTCGGAGAAAGTGTTGCTATAGCAGGGATGGCTCTGGACAGAAGCAGATTCCTTCAAGGCTTTTCTAACATTCAGTGTCTCTCGAAACCTCAAGCAGGCCGTCTCATGAGGTGCCCACACAGGCCGGCCGTCCCCTATCAAGGATGCCAAGCCCTGGGCTCAGGACCACTCAGGGACCTTGGTCTGGAATGCTTTATGGGACTGGGAATCCATCCCTACCGCAGACACAGAGCAGAGAGCAGGCAAGCTGTGTGCACGGCTGGTTCCGTGAGTGCTGGGGAGGCGGAAGCAGTCAGCCTCAGAAGCTTTCCTAAATTGGCCTGGTTTCAAGCACGTGCAGACAGATGCTCCGATTCACCTTTTCCCTAGGGGAACGGTCATATCGCAGTCAGTGCAGCCGTGAACTTCAAAGCATCAAGCTAAACGTTTTCATTACTGTGAAGCAGACGTTTATAACCAGGCAGAACTGTCTGCCGGACGAGGAGAAATATTTTATTTCTATATTTTCCCCTTTTACTATTTCTCTCTCTCTGCTCAGCTGCATCCTTCCTCTCTCCCACCAGCAGGTAAACTCTTTGAGCCCCGGAATCTTACCTTTCTTAGTCGCCCCTGTGCCTAGCAGGGTGCTTGGGATGGAGCAGGTAATTAACAAGCATTTCTCTCACTAATCAATCCTCCAAGGCTGGCTCAATGCCCACCTCCAGCTTGCTCCCCTGTAATCTGGAACGCTGACACTGCTTAGAACCTGGGCTAGCCATTTAGCCACAAACCTACCAGGGACCCTTTAGGTCCCTCTGTCCATTGAATCCCTGTGGGTGCCGCTTCTCACACGGCTTTGACTCCCCATGACAGCTGATCTAGCAGCTTGGGATGGATTCAGTGATAGCACTTTGAAGACAATACAGTTTTCAATACCATGTCCATGAGCAATCGGCTTTCTTTTCAATTTTCAAGACTGAAGAGGATCAAACAAACCCGTAGTCTAGGCCTATAAACATTGAAAAAGATGGCATTTCCGTGTAGGGCATGCTAATAATCTCTGGGATCCCAGGATGCTGTTAATTTGGATTATTTGTCCCGTTAAGGGTTGGGAGAAGCCCAGAGGGGGGACCCTTCACAGACTCTGGACCGCAAAGCAAATCCTAATTATACAGCAAAACTGAAAATATTCATTTCCCTTTTACTTCCCATATATATTGATTTAAAGTTTTAGATGACATTTTATTTTCCCCTCAACTGTGTTAAGTATTGCCTCCTTCCCATTTGTGTTAACTATTTTCCTTCGATGGTTAAAATATTGTTTCCAGACTTCCAACTGAAATGATTTTCTATTTCTACAGCCAGTCTCATGAACAGACACGATAAAGAGGATTTTCACCACACACTGGATTTGGTATTTCTGAGTGTCAGGATGTTCATTACGTTCTGCTTTTTCCCCTCGTTGTGTTACGAGCTGGAGAAGCAGCAGGAGAAGTGCAGCCTGCAGGGACCCTGACATCTAGCTGGACGCGACGCGCGGGCACTGGGCATCCGGTGCCCTCAGGGCGGGTCACATCCAAAGGCGGCGCATGTGCCTCACGGCATCTTTAGGCTGGTTTTGCATTTTCAGCACTGATGGAGTGCAGGAAGGCCAGGTGTGCTCAGGTGAATTTAGGTACACAGCTTGGAAGTTGTGAAATATATTTCCCAGGGTACAATGGATACAGAGGTGAGATGTGGATGACAGGTCTTTATGGTACCAACCTGTAAAGAGAACGGGGGAGACAGGCGCCGAACGGCTTCATCAAGGACTCCCCGGGAGGGACAAAGAAACGAATCAGGAGTTGCAAAGGATGTGGCCTGTCCATCCCCCACGCACGAGGAGACGCACACGGCAAATACACAGCAAGATGGTCAACCTTTCCAAGCCAGTTTTAAATACTACCTTACACAGAATGCACTTAGGGAAAATGTCTGATTCATTCAACGTACCTGCAGATGCAGGCAGTGCACGCGGGGAGCTCTGCTTCCAATCCTACCACGAGCTGGACTCATCACCTACCGGGGGTGATTTTTTAGGGTGAACTTATGTCAACCCAGAAAACAATTCTCACTACTTTACAATTCAACCTTGTTTTTGAACCAAACAATAGCATTCACCAGACTAAGTCAACACTTTCGTGCAAAGGTCTAAGGTTCCAAATGGACTTTTAACTATTCCTAAAAGAAAAAGAAAGCCTTGCCTAAAATATTCAAAAGTACGTGCTTGGGGCTCAGCAGGGAATGACAGTGCGGAAGCTACAAAGTGAGTGTGAGCGATGGAAAAATCTGGGCCCCTGAGGACAAGTGCTGGGCATACGCACTCAGGTGCACCAGCCTGCAGCCCAGCCTGGTTACACAGCATTCCTTCACGTGCGCTCAGCTGGGGAAGGTGTGCTCTTCAGCCCCAGAAGGCAACCCTTCCCCACCGTGGTGTTTCCTGGTACAGCCCTTTTGTACAAAGACGTAGTTCTTGTCAACAAATCGTGAACCAGGTCGTCCCTGTCTACTCCATTTAACAAGCAGCAAAAGGCAGGAGCCAGTGACCTTGAACTTGGGAGGCTGTGAGTCTTCCCATCACTGCCGACTGTACCGCTACATTAGGTCACTTATCACACAGGTATGCGGTACCTGAGGGCACTGGAGCAGCCTCTCCTTGAGGCCTCCTAAGATAGTTTGTTCCTGAGCTAAAGGTTTCCATTATTGGTCCTTGGACCCAAGTTAGAGAACCCTGATGAAACTGTTTCCAAGATCAATATTAAAAAAAAAAAAGGGAAGGAAACACTGGAAGGAAAGGAAAGAAGAAAGAAAGAAGGGGAGAGGGAGAAGAAAAGGAAGGAGGGGAGAGGGAGAAGAAGAGGAAGGAGGGGAGAGGGAGAAGAAAAGGAAGGAGGGGAGAGGGAGAAGAAAAGGAAGGAGGGGAGAGGGAGAAGACGAGGAAGGAGGAGAGAGGGAGAAGAAAAGGAAGGAGGGGAGAGGGAGAAGAAAAGAAAGAAGGCGAGAGGGAGAAAAGGAAGGAAGGGAGGGAGGGAAAAAAGGAAAGAAAGAAAAGATGGAAGGAAGGAAGGAAAGAAAGAAAGAGAGAGAGAAGGAAGGAAGGAAAGAAAGACAGGAAGAAAGGAAAGAAAGAAGGAAAGAAAGAAAGGAAGAAAGAAAGAAAGGAAGAAAGTAAGGAAGGAAGGAAGAAAGGGAGAGAGAAGGAAAGAAAGAAAGAGAGAAGGAAAGAAAGACAGGAGGAAAGAAAGAAAAAAAGCCTCAGAGAGTGACAGCACAATCAAAGCCACAGTGCTGCCTCTGTGGCTCTTTGGATCTGCTGTGCTCAGGAAACCTAGCAGCCACACAAGCACACGCTGTCTCCTGAGATGCAAGAAGCGAGCCAGTAAGTAAGCATGAGGCGTCCTTGCACAGGAAGGCTGGGGTCTGGCTTGCACACAGCTCAGTCTGGCTGCGTGCCAGGGTGCCCCATGCACGGGCATCAGGACCTGGTGGCGAGATGAAACCCCAGGCTTGTTTTCTCAGGGTGCAGTACAGGCACCGGCTGCTTCCCTTTCCCACATTACAATAAAAGAAAAAAGCCTCTCCTTTACCACCTCTGCCCCATTGCTTCATCAGGTTGCAGTAGCATCTTTTAGGAAGTTATCAAGAAGCTTCATTCTCCACAGTTTTTGCAAACAAGTTCACCAATACGATGGTGCCCGGTTTTGGAGCTCAGTTCACGTGGTGCCTGTCCTAATGGCACTCATGGAAATGTGCTTTACGTCTATAAAACAGTTGCCTTGCTTCAAAACATTCAAAAGGATTTCCCACCACCCAAAATGACCATAGAGAGTGCATGAGAATAAAATGAATGGCTGAAAACTAAAACAAGAAAAAAAATAGTAGATTTCTGTATTTCATTCAGCTACTATGCTTTGGAAAACTATTTTATTTTACATGTTTACATGTTGCTTTATTCTTATTACTTTGTACTTAATCAAATGCCTACAAAACCTATGGCTGAAACAGAGCTACGTTAAGTAAATCCAAATGATGTAAAAAATAATTGAACTGGACCTAGGTTTTCTCTGAATCAAATGTGGCCAAAACCAGAAGAACTAAAATGAAAAATTTCCAATTCCTTTGTGATGACAATTGAGAAAATGTTTTGAAGATAAAACTGATTTAAAAACTACTTTAGAGAGTGGATGATTAACTAGTTTGGGGCTTAATCTCAGCAAGAATTAATTGTAAAAGGTTTTCTACGATATAATGACACATACTTCCATAGAATCCCAGATCTGCTCCATCCCGTAGGTAGCCCCTGGACACAGGAGGCTTCTGAGCCTTGAAACACGGGCAATCCAAACTGAGATGTGCTGTAAGCGTCAAATACACACTGGGTTTCAAAGACTCAGTAGAAAAAAGGGGTAAAATGGTTATTAATGATTGTCTATACTGAGAGCACGTTTAAATAATAAAATTTGGGGCATACGGTGTTAAATAAAATATATGTAAAAATTTGTCCCACCTGTGCCATTCTTCTTTTATAATGTGACTCCTAGAAAATTGAGAATTACCTATGTGAGTCTCCTTATATTACATGCACAGTGCTACCCTGGAACAGGTGATTCCCAGATTTCACAAATACGTTCCAGAAATGCTGGCTGTCCTTCATCCGTGAAACCTTTCCCCAAACAAGGGCTGTTCAAGGTCACCGTGTCTCAGAAGGCTTGGAGTCCAGCTGTCTGCGAGGACCTGGCTGGAAGGACCCCACACCTACCCTGCAGAGAGTGTGCATGTGTGTGCATGCACAGGGCAGGCTGATTTTAAGGATGCCTTGTTAGGAGATACTCCATCAGTAATAAAAAAAATAAAAAAGCTATTGAAATGGGAAAAACAAACAAAAGAACCCTTAACTGTTAACACCTATAGCTCCGGCTTCAAGTATAAAAATCAGCAGTGAGTTCCCATATTTGTGATAACAGCACTTCTTTAAAATTGTAAGTGTTGATCATGACAAAATAATTTCTCTTCTCTTCTCTTCTCTTTTCTCTTCTCGCTTAAAACCACAGCATTGTCTACTGAACATGAATTTCGCCAAAGGCCGCTTGAACCGTAATGCTAAGATTACCTAAGCGCTCTCTATACCGGATAATAGTTAATCGTCATCGTTTAACATTACGGGGGAGGGGGACAGAGGCCATCAGAAGTGCTGGGGGGAGTACAGGCGAAGTCATATTTTTATTGTTACCGCGTTTAACTGGAGAGAGTAGAGATATTGCAACAGGAGCAAAATTCTGCCAGATTCCAAGAATAACAATAAAAATAATCACAGAGCTGCCTGCAGGGCTGTCATAAAAGTCCTTTTCTCATTTCAGCAGGATTTCACCTCTAGTGTGGCAGTCCTTCATTCTGAAAAGGAAAGTGGCCGCCTTTGCCACGCGCTCTGTCAGCACAGCGAGGCCCCGGGGTTGCAGGCCTTCCGTCCATCACACCCCGCCCTGCGGGGAAGACACCGGATGTTCAGGGCTTCACCGGAATCAGGCCCGGGTGATTTCAGTGGAAATCAACAGCCTGCAGCCACATCCCCTGCAGGGGAAGTGCTCTCCTGGCAGGCAGCCTCGCAAGACACGCCCTAGACCTGCTGAAAGATCCTTTCAGCTAAACTCACTCCTCAAAGTAGGGCACGAAGACTCTTCCGTTAATCCAGCTGCTGCCAGGGTCAGGCGCTTCGAGCGGGAATGTTGGGAAGAGCCTCTCTGGTCCTCCAATGGCGATTAGCTTTCCAATCGCTCCCCAGGCCGCTCACACATTGCTGAGCCCTTGTTGAGAAAATGTCCCAGTGAAGCCACCACCTACTTAGGGACCACCACAGAGGTCACCTCCCAGATCTGCACCCACATCTCAGGGTTGTGTTTCGTCCAAGGAACTCAATACCAAAACATTTTTTGAGAAGACCAAGTTCAATCCCATGTGTTTTGAAGAACAGTGTGAAGCCAGTGCTTTCCTGGAAAAATCACTGTGATTTAGCAACATATTGATGGAATGCAGACAAGTCTCGCTTTGCATTTAAAGTTCTTCAAACCGAAATAACAGCAATAATAATAATAATACTATCTCATAAATAAGACACAGAATCCTTTCTAATCACACTCCCCCAGCAGCAAAACTAAACTGCTGAAGCAGCATTCTACTTATTAATACAGAGAATCTAGTTGCTGTGACATTTCCAGTTTGTGACATCAACAGCAAAGCATCGCTTGGAATCAACTCGTGTTGGACAAGCTGCATTTACCCCTCACCGCCCCCGGTCTCCCCAACAGGCTGAGTCTTCCCTAACACCCCCTCCAAAAAACCCCCACCCCACACAGCCATCAGCAAGATAATTCCTGCTTTCCACTGGAGCTGTCAAGACATTACAACCATAGTTAAGCCACTGTATGCAGGTACACCAGCTCTCAAAAAAAAAAAAAAAAAAGAAAAAATTCCTAATTTGCCCATTTCTTTGGTGTAAACCCTTCCAATCACGGTAGTCCTCCGGCTACCAATAGATAACGAGAGCCTGGAAGCTTTGACTCCAGCCCGAGAACCTGAAGACAGTCTCCTAGTTGCCTGTAAGCTCCTGTCCCCCGCCAAGTCCTAACAGGCAAAGGGTTTACAATTTTGAGCTGCTCTGTGGTAACGTGTGAACTGTAGTTCCTGCTAAGACCTTGCAGGGTGCTGGGCTTATCTGGCGGCTACAGTGGGCTCGGCTTCAACCCCGCCCCACGGCTGTGGGACCAGGAAGGCGGCTTCCTGGGGCCTGGCTCAACCGAGCAAGTGTTTTCATCTCATCGAACTGGTACTGTGGAAACTTTACAGGGCAATGGTTAGGGCTCGGCTCTGCTTAGGCTTCTACTTTTGCATAAAAGGAGGGGAAGCTTTTTTTTTTTCTGGGTTATATTTACACTTCCCAAATCAGAAATGTCCTAACCAGATAGGACAGGTGGCAACTGGCAACCACAGCTCAAAAGCTTTTTTTTTTTTTTTTTCCATTTCTTTCTGAAACCCCATGTAGAAGGAAAGTTAACGAAATGTCGGTTGGTTGTTTTATCCCCAGAGCTAAGTATGCTTTCAACACAGATGGAACAAAGCAGAGAATAAAATGGGGACCAAAACCCTAGAACAGAACATACTGTTTATCTCTCTACTCTGATAGGTAAGAATCTATCTTTATTTCCCTCAGGAAACCAACTAGGTACAGTGTGATCCTGAATTTAGGTTGTCAGAAGAAGATGGACAGAAGCCGATCACCGGTTTCTCTTTGTAAAAATAACCAGCGTTTCCGAGTTCACACACTCCTTTGGAGACATGAAATGAAACTACTGTATATTAATGCATACATGTGGAATCTAGAAAAATGGTACAGATGAACCAGTTCGCAACGCAGACATAAAAGACACAGATGTAGAAAACAAACGTATGGACACCAAGGAGGGAAAGCAGGGGCGGGGGCGGGGTGGTGGTAGTGGGATGAACTGGGAGATTGGGATTGCCATATATACACTAATATGTATAAAATAGAGAACTAATAAGAACTTGCTGTATAAAAAATAAATAAATAAAATAAAACAAATAAACAAACAAAAAAAGAAAACTGGAAGCGTGGTTGGAAATGCCAGGCTCGGGGTATTCCAACCTCTCCGGGCCCCGTTTTTCTACAGATTATTCCCTTTTTAAAAAAGTCATAATTCCGGTTCTGGGACACTACTGACTGTAGTAAAAAATCTTAAACAGTCAACAAAACGCCTTTCTGCAGTGTGAAGCTCTCGTGAGTGGACACACGGAACCACGTGAGGATGACGGTGATCTGGTTAGATGGTTCTCAGCTGGGAAACGTGGTGACCCCTGGGCATCACGATGAGCGGGCTGAGGTGGGACACAGGTGGCTAAACAGCCCCTGGTGGGGAGGGACAGTCAGCCCAGGAAGGCCTCTCTGGCCCAAATACCGATGGCGCCCGTTGAGAAAAGGGGCCTAAAAAATCCACGTGATGAACCTTAAATTCGGGTGCAGCCTTAAATTCCTCCCCCTCAACTGAAAAGCTCGCTCTGCTGTCCTGCCAGCTCTCTGCCTGAGAAAGCCGGGCCACCATCCCGTGCATTCGGTGCCCGCATCCTGGGCGCCCACCGGGCGCTGGGATGCAGTGAGCAAAGCCCAGAGGCGCACTCTCCCTGCAAGCGGGGACAGGTGAACAGCGAGAGGTTGGCGCTGCCACTTTAGGTCAGGGACGGCCCCTCTGACGTGGCACTTCCGAATGCAGACTGAACGCAGGAGGGGAGAGGGTCACAGGGGCCTGGTGGGGGGCAGCACAAGGCAGAGACCCCGGCCCAGCCCCTGCATGGCTGGTCCTGCCTGCGCTGGGGCTCCACTGGGCTATCATATGTTAGTCCTTTCTCTCCAGTCACTCCCTCCTCTCTGCCTTCTAACAGGTTTAACTGTCCTCCTCTGACACAGGCCACCCTGAGCACCCTCCCCCTCAGCCTGCTCCCGGCTCCCCCCTGCCTCCCTACTGTCTGCCGGCTGCCTGAGCTCCGCGGCCCCTCCTGCTCCCCTGCATTTCGATCTGGGCCTCCACCCCTGCCGAGCCCTCTGGGAAGCTACCACCCATCTCCCGAAGGCCCCTCCCCAGCCCCTCCGTCCACCCTTTCATGCTTCGCATCTTCCCTAAAATCTCTACCCCGGTCACTTCTACACCATGTTTCTTTCCAGAAAATTGTACCCGAATCAAGCAACTCGTTCTCTGCTTCCTCCCTTGCTTTCTCTTCCAGACAATCACACACATGTATTCCCAAGGCCCTGGCGCTCAGCCTCCCTCCTGGCATAGCCGGACCAGCTCTGTCCACCCCTCCCGTGTCCTGCCTTCCAGACAGTTCCTTGGCTACAAACTGTCAACGGACTTCCAGTCAACGCCAACTCTGTGTCCATCTCCCGTTCTGTTAAGAGAACTGCTGCAGTCCCTTCGCTTGCGTGCCCACGCCACGTGGTCACACACGCTGCTGGGAATCACCTCCCCACCCGGCCCCTCCCGGCTCAGGCACAGGACATCTCTCCCTGTTTGCTGTCACCAGATGATCTTGCCAGCACTCAGGTCTGGAGGAAACACTTTGCAGGGTCCCCTCCAAACCCCACCGCTCGCTCCCAGAGCTGGCCTCGGGGGCCCTTGCTGTGACTTTGCCCACCCCCTTCTGCTCCTCCCACCCACCACCCGTTTCCTAAGGTCAAACATGACTCACCTTCTCGCCTCTGTGAGAACTTCAGCTCCCTGAGTCTCCCCATCGCCCCACTCCCCAGCCCAGCAGGGAACAAGCCCTTCTGTCCACTTTCTTTAGAGAAAACTTGATGTCCCTGTGAGCGCTCTGCCATGCCTTAGGGCTCTGGGCTATTAGTCTGCAAGCTGTCACTGCTAAGGTCTGCAAGGCAGCGGCTGCATCAGTCAGCCAGGGAGAAGGGCTCAGTCAATATTACTGTTATTGAATGGAAGGTCCTCATGTCCTAAGAGTCACAGAAACACACGTTCAAACAAAGCACAAAGCCAACCTAAACGGTGCGGTCCCAAATCCTAAAGTGAACCCAGTGGGGAGGTGACAGGAGGGGCGGGGCCCAGAGCAGCCTGGACTCCAGCAGGGGCCCTGCTGTCCGTCGCACACACCTTGACAGCTTCCAACCGTGTGGTTGCTGACCTCCGAGTACAAGCAGGACACACTGGCCCTCAGATGACCTGACATCTCAGCACCGCGAGCCCCTCGTCCCCACGCACATCCTCCCGGTGGGCCGGCCCTCACCACGGCATGGTTGGTGGGGGGACCTTCACGAGTCCTCCACCCTCCAGCCAGGCCTTTCCTCGTATCCCGCTCTCTCCAGCCGCTGGGAAGGACCCGGAGTTTGCTGAGACCCTCGGGCCTTGCCACACCGATCACGTGCTGCTTCCTGTGTGCCTTCTTTCTTGGGAATTTTCGGCGTCTTGTGAGGTCACCGCCTTGGTGCTTCTCCCCGAAGTCACCTGCCAGGAGGTGACCTGAGCACGTGCTCATCTGGTGTCCAGATCCCGCAGAGATCTCACAGCGAGCATGCCTGACGGATGATGATGACCCCCACGGCTGCCGCTGCACGGATGCCGCTACCTCGCGGCCCCGCCGCCCCCCTGGCGCTCGCCCTAGGTTACAGCGATGGGCAAGGTGATGCCCTCACCCCGCAGGGAGGTGACCTGCCAGGGCCAGCAGGACGGAATCCCTGCAGCAGGGTCCCAGGAGCAGAGATGCTCCTCCAGGCGACCCACTGTGGTGTCTTGTTGACTACCACTCAGGACACACACACACACACACACACACACCCCACAGACACTGCACACACTACACACAGAAGCCTCTGCTGCCTGGTCCCACCTTATATACCAAAACCCAGTACAGGATGGTACCCCATGCAGCACACAATCACTTATTTTAATTTCGTGTACCAACGTGTCATGATGTTCCACAAAGATCACGACTTCCAAGTGTTTTGCACTGACCCACAAAACAGAGGTCAGAAAAAACTTAACATTTACTTTTAAATGGGAAGCAATGAACCTGCTACGTAATAGTCCCTCTTCAAAACTTGAAAGACTTAGTAGGCAAAATATATATATATTTTTTTGATGCTGTGTCTCACATTTTGGGAAATTCAGGAAAATGAGAATCTTTCCAACTGGCCTCCTCTTGGTTTGGTGATGTATGGTCACCTCTGTGGTCTTCACCAGGCACCCAGGGCAGAGACAGCAAATCGGAAGATGAAGAGGACAGAATCTTTAAGAGGTGCTCCATCAAAAGCACTGCACAGTGCGTCAACTACGAAAAGGAGTAAGGAACTAAATAAAACAGAGACGTGAACACGAATCTAAATGACATGCTTTGAGCTGCTCCTCAGAAGAAAACTGGAAACCAAGATACCCGAGCCCTGGATGGAGTTCAGCCCTGGACGGTTTTCTCTGTGCGACTGCTTCACAGCGCACATCCCATCCCGACAAGCTCGAGCCCAGCTGCAGCTAATGCTCAGATGCTGTGAGATAATAGTTCTCCCGAGCTCAAATGGGGTTTCTCGGTTCAGAGGAGATGCATGGCACAGATAAAAACGACTTCCTCTAACTGCTGATTAGATAAGCGGGCGCAGCATCCGTACTCAAACGCCAGCGCCCCAGCTCCAATTAGACCAAAGCCCACTGTTTTCCACTGTGAAAAACTCTCTCCAGCATCTCCCATCCACCCAGGCTGTGGAGAGGTGTTACAGCCCTCACCCACCGTCCTGCCACCGTCTTGGTGCCCTGCCTAGAGCTTTAAAACAAAAGTGAGATCTGGTACCAGAATCACCAGTGAAAAATATATGAATCCTCTTACGATTCACACTCCAGGTCTGGAACTCATGATGGAATAAAGCAATGTTTATTTCAAGTGAATGGACCAAAAAAGAGAATTTATGTGTAGACACAATCATTTTCCTGGATTCCAGGGGGAAGAATGCCAGACTTTTTTTCTACTTTTTTTTTTCCTACTTTTTTTTTTCTTTCCATTTTTGCCAGGGTGAATCAAACCCTGGTCAAAGTCTTCCAAGGGAAGGACCCAAGGTCCCAAGCTGACGCAAGAATTCAGCTTCAAGAATGCTCCAAACACCACTCTGGGGGGGTGTGACCTGCAGAAATTAGGTCCTACAATAAACCACCCAGGAAACAATGGCTGTCGCCGCCCTACTCTGGGCGTAGGTCCTGTTAAGTGAGCAAGGGAAGAACATTCTAGAATGTGGCAGGGTACGCACAAACACACGTCATCGCCCCGTATTCAAAGGCACCCAACCTCACACCTCCCTCTGCATTCGAGTGACTACTACACAAGGTCATCCTGATTGTCTGTCCACGGAGCCGAGCCGTTTGGAAAGCCTCCTTCAACCTCAAACCAGCCTCGAGTCTTTGGCCGTCGGCTAATTCAACCACCCCCTGGGCAATACTGGGCTTCTGCCCCTGGGTCTTCCCTTTGATTCTACTCTAAATCCTAACCTTGCCAGGCATCTCTCTTAGGGTACCATCTGGTTTTCTGGCCTCAAATCTCTCTTCTCCACCTCTGGCCTCTCCCTGTCTCCTCTGCTCCAGCCCAGCAAGCCTCCTTCCCTGCCAGCCATCTACACTCAAAGGGGAAGGGGCTTCCGACTTTATTCACAGTCTCTCTTGGGGCTGGAACCAGCCAGCCTGGTATTCTCACTCTTCCTCTCCAGGCCTGTGCACTTACTGATAGCATTTGGGAGCTGGAGGACCCCTGCCCAATTTTAGGACGGAAACCCACACAAGCAAAGGGAGAGCAAGGCAGTAATGGGTAAAAATCCACGCCCGAAGGAAGAAAGCAACGTATGGGTTATTGAATAAAGGAGGAAAAGAACTAAGCTTTTCGATCCTTTACTCACAATGCTTATCTGTCCTGTTAGACGCCTGTCCTGACATCATTTCTGCACGAGACACTTTTAATCACCCCTGGTCAACAGCTGTCAGAAGAACTCTCGACCCATTTTCCACTTCTCTAGGGCACCAGCCATGAGTGATTGAGTAAATTTGGGGGTTGCCTTAGGAGGTCACTGAGTGCATCCTCCGTTTTACCAGTTTCATACACAACCACTTCAGAGAGGCGAGATTTCTCTCATTTTTAAAGAGACCACTTCAGAAGAACGAGCTAGCATCTCATTAAGTAGACTGTCCTGATGACTAAATCCCTCATGGCCAGGAAGTTCTCTCCTGTGTCTATCTTACATTCTTCATGCTGCACTTCAGACCCTTGCTTCCTCTTATTCAGACCCAGAAGAAAATGGAGCCAGATGAGAGCAACAGCCTTGGCCTGGCCTTATTCCTCTGACCACCTTTCCACACAGTCCTACAGGACTTCCCTCAAGACTGGGGGAAGGCTTGCGGTGCAAAATCATTACTTTTCTCATGCTGGAAATGACCTGCCACCAGTGAGATGCTACCTCCCCGTCTTAGCGGGCTGGTTTCTACCTTTCCCAATAACTTGTTCATTACTCAGGTCTGTTCTCCTGGTTGGGATTAGATTTGTCTAAAACTGGTAACGAGGGCTCAGAGCTTTTCAAAAGCATCCCTTGGCTCTTTCTAAAACAGACACCCAGTGATCTATTATCACCTAAGACTTTCCCATCTTTTCCCATCTTTTGGCCTCTCGCCATTTCTCCTTGACATTTCCACCGGAGGAGCCAGCACCCTTGACTGGACCTTGGGTCTGGGGGTAGCTAGCACCTCAGTCTCTCTCTTGGTCTTGCCCTCTCCTAACTGATCCCTCCCCCGTCTTCTTGGCTGTGTTTTCAGTTTGCTTGTTCTCTGGATCACATTTTTTTAATTAATAAATTCCCCTTCTATTCCTGGGGTTGCAAATCTTATCCATTCTCTTTCCCTTCTCTCAGGGGAAGCTACAACAGGCTCCTTTACTCTGCCCATATAAACCTTTAAAAGATCTTTTTCTGCCTTTTACTGTCTGCTTTACTTTTTGACTTTGTTATTCTGTCTTCAGCAAAGCGTGTTTGCATGTTTTCAGTTAACCCTGGAGACCATTCTGTGAGCTGAGTTCTGATGCTGCCGCCAGTTTGAAATGAGGGCACCAAGGCTCAGAGGTCTGCCTGGGAGGGGTCCAGGCTCCACCCTTCCCCTCCCAGGTGCAGCTTCTCCTGGGCCAGCCTCCACCCTCCCCACCATCCTCCCCACCCTTTACAGCCCCGGTGCCTTCTCCCTGGCGCTTGCTTCCTTTTTGTGCTGTGCTGCTCCTGCTTCTGTGAAGGGAGGGGCCCCCCCGAGCAGGGAGGGGCCCCCAAGCAGGGAGGGGCTCCTGCTTCCTGTTGTCTGTCCCCTGACCCTCCTTCCTTTGCTTTCTTCCCAGGGAGCTGACGCAACATGCCTTTGAGTGCCTTTCCTTCTCCTTCCAGCTTCTAATTCCCCATCTTTTAAAGTGGTCTCCTAATGCTACTGACATACTTCATTTGTTCAGTGCTACCTAGGATGCATTACTTTAATAAACAACCTACCACCGCCTACTCAAGCCAGCTGATTTCCTTCAAAAACCATAAAGGATGGTTTCTAAAGCTCAGTGGCCGAGCATGAACAGTAGTCGATTTCCTTGATGCTTCTCTCTACTCCTTGGTCTTCTGGGATTCTCTCCCACTCACCTGTCTCCTTAAACCTGCCCGCTGTCTGCTCCTGTAGTCTGGGCTTCTGTCCTTTCTAGCTTCCTGGCAGTGAACCATCACTCCTCTGTCCCTGGCCCCCACTTCCAACCACTTTTCCTGCCTGTCCACACGGCAGCCGCTATTTACAAACCAAGGAAAGAGGATTCTCGGGTGTTTGAAGTTTTACAACTCTGAAATTCAGTTTTTAGGAACCTTATGCTGAAAGGAGAAGTGGGTGAGCATCGTGTCGCATGGCGAGGAAGCACAGGGAAGAGCCTGTGGGAGATCACACCCCCAGCTGTACCAGCCACACCTGCACGGGCTCTGTCAGGACCCAGCCCGAATCTCACCACCAGAACGCAGTCTTGGAACCAGGGCCTTGATGACCTCTGACCAAGGCAGATCACCCACGACCTGAAGTTCTTAAGGGGTGGTATATTTAGAACGCGAAGGCATTTATAACGAAGGCTTGTTTACCTACACCGAGCGGACTCTTCTTCACTCTCCAGGAACCAGCCCGACTTTCAGTTCTCTACAGGTTGCCCAAGGTGCCTATGGCTGTCAGCCTGCACAGCAGCTGCAGGGATTTCAGTGCGCAGGGGTGGGTGGGGGGGCTCCCCAGATTCTCCACAATGACCCCGGAGTCCTAACTCTGATGTCTGGGTTCTCGGTTCATTTAAATGGCTAGTGGGTACGTATCCACATAATTTCTTCTGGCTTTTGCTCCCTGAGCCTTTGCAAATTTTTATCATGTATACACACCCTCATTGTCCTAATGTTTTTATTTAAATTTGATCTTTTAATGTATGTAAATGTGTCTTGAAAGGAAACTTTGCAGCAGTACAGGGTGTATGACAAACCAGTACCTCTGGTAATAAACAGAAGACAATCTTAAACATAAATGCATCAATTACAACAAAGCATGCCCTTTTGTGTCTCAGCTTTGGGAAACCCTGAAAGGATGTGTGTGGAACAAAGGGAAAGATCCACAAACCTTCTTCTCTCCCACTACTCGCCCACATATACATTTTCTAACAGGGAAAAGGAATTCAGAAATGTACTTGTTTTCTTGGTTCATCTACATCAAAGGGCTTTAGCCACTATCTTTGTCTGTTTGTACAGCTAATTGTATAGCTAAATTGAAACAGAAGAACCATAATACCCAGAGTCTATTTGGTTTCCAAGACACATGAAGACATACAAACTATGTTTTTTAGTTATCACATTAGGATGTCCTACAGGAAAATAACTGGCGATTTTCAGAACCCCGCGAACTTTACACATGTGCCCTCCTTGGCTGTGGCTCTTATGAGCTGACCCACATGAGATCTACCTGTCCTACCTTATTTCCACCTGTGTACCCTTCCTGATACTCTTTTGTGCAGATGAGTGGCTCTCAACATCACAGTTTTTTCTTTATAAAAAGAAAAAAGATAGGTATTCCAAGGAACTGTTGACTCTTTAGCTGATGAGAATAGGGTATAATGGAGTGAAAACCAGTCTTTGAGTCAGAAATTGAGTCTCCTTCTGACTCTGCTATGTGACCTTGGCTAATTCACTGAATTTCTCTGGGCCTCCGTTTTCTTAAAGAGGGTGGATTAAGATTTCTCACCATGAACTGTAGCCTGGGTAGGTTAACCAGGGGAGAGATTGCAGATACTTCCATATACATTCTTTTATGGAGAAGGCATGTAAATGTCTGCTAGTCAAGATTATCTAGATTTATTTTTAACATTAAAAATTTTCTATTTGTCAAATTTTCTACTTTCAGTTAAATTGGACAGTCAAGAAATAAGGATAACTTAAAATGGCCAGATTTGGCTCCTTCTAAACCAAAGCTATGAAAATGAACAGCCCTATTGCCATTACACATAAAATGGATAATTTTCCCTATCTACAATCCATAAAATTGGATATTGCTGCAGTGCGCTGAGGACAGAAGGCCAGTGACATGACTGCTTTGGGGGAAGCTCCTCAGCTTGGCCACATTGCTCCCCACATAGGGCTCAACGCCACACTGAGCTGGGTCTCCCGTCCTTCATACAATAGGGCCCCATCCTGCATCTTGTGTTTCCTTGACATGGGGGTTGAGGGGAAACCACAGGTGAAATGACTATAAAGAGACAAAGGTTCAGGAGGACTAGAGCACGTGACAGTCTGTGGACAGGAGGCCACTTACCCAGTCCTCTGTCACCCTTGGAGCTCTGCTGGCCTCCAGACGTGGTGGAAAGGTCTTCAGGGACAGGCATGGGTTCGTCACCATCGTCGGGGGTGTCACTCACCGGGGGGCTTTCCTTCCCTGAAGAGACAATTAGGAGCTTGAGCTTCTGGGGACATGGTCACCCTGGGGGTGGTGGTCACTGCGATGGGCCAGCAGGGACAGCCTGGGCCTCACCGTGGCTTGGCTTCATTCGAGTTACTGGATTGAGTTCACGTTTCTCTCTGGGGATTAGAACCTGCTTTCCTTTCTATAAAATAATATCATTGCCACACCCAAAACTGAGAGGACACAGATGTGAAAAATACATGTCACCTAGAGATCACCACTATTAAAACTGTGGTGTGTGTGCGTGTGTGTACACATACATGGATACTTATATATTATGCATAAGGTGTGGTGACATATTTTCTTGATCAAAATAAACTGTACTTTTTAGACATTCTCATAACCAGTGGCCCTACTTCCATAACTTTGCGGTGTCTGTGTAATACTTCATTGCATGGGCACACTAGGATTTATTTAAATCCTTTTTCTACTTTTGAACTTAGATTGTGTTCAATCTTTTTTTTTTTTTTTTTTTTTATGAAACAACATTGTGGTAAACCTCCAAACAGACAGCTTCTGCCCACGTTTTTAAGAACCACCATAGTATAAACCCCAGGAGTTTTATGCCTGGGTCAAAAGGCATTTTTAAGCCTCTTCACGTGTTAGGGCCAAATTTTCCCCTGTAAGTTTGTTCCACTTTACCCTCCGACAAGCCTGCTCACCACACCCTCATATTATTTCATTTTTAAGGTCACCAGATTGAGCATCTTGCTCAGAGCTACACATTCTGGGTCTGTTCACTCTCTTTTCAAGACCCAGGGGGTAGGTATTTTGCCGGCCTCCCGATTTGATTAACTTGATGGGGCCGGGAAGCCTGGAAGGAGGATGAACAGGGAATCAACACGACTCTGCCCCACCTGCACAGAGAGTCTGCCACCAGGAATTTTTATCCTCAAACTATGAAAACAAAACAGAATCCACACAACTCCAGAAGTTGCTTCACAAAGTAGGATTTACCAAATGAGACAGGGTTTTACAGGATGCCCGAATCTATTTTTGACGATATTATAATGTTTCATTGGAAGCTCTAGAAATGGGGAGATCATTCCCACTCCCAGGAACTCAATACTGGGAAGCCTAGATGTGTAGAAAATGCTCCTTCTCCTTTGAAATGGAAACCCCTGTACCTTCTAACATAGATGTTACCTAAAATTGAGTTAGGAGACAATAGACCCAGGCAAGGAAAGAGCTGGTGAGGCCCCCAGTGGATGCAGAATAGCCCATGAGCACTGCTGTGGAAGACAAGGAGGGATGAGGAGCCTCAAGGAAGGTTCGTGGAAAAGGGATGGGCTGGGATTGCGGGTTGCGGGCTGGGCTGGCAACCTGGCGTCCCAGACAAAGGATATTCCTGCACAGAAGCCCAGACCTGCAGGAGAGTGCACAGGTGATGATGAGGGCGAGCCTGGAAGACGGGGCGAGGCAGAGTGTGAAACTGTCCTGTCTGTTTGAATAAACCACCTGCAAAAGCGACACAACCCTTCAGGGGATGGGCAGGACCAGTGCAAGCATCTCCAGCATAGGAGACGACCCTTCCGGGAATAATTTAAGACAGAAGCTGCAAGGCACCAAGGCGATGCTTTGGGGAACAGTATCGCATTCTCTAGCAAACAGACATCACAGTTTAATATTCCAGCTTAGCTGTAATTATCTCAATTGGCATATTTTCAGTAAAGAGCATTATTGGGTATATTTGGATAGCCAGTACAAGATGGATAGTTAAAGGTGGGGCAGGATGATAAGAATTTCCCAAGGAAAAGCCAAAGGCCAGAGAGAAATTGATTGAAGTGCTCGTGTGACACTAAATGTGCATTACATCAGTAATATTTTCATCGCCCTAAAAGGAAGACTTTAAAAGTAGCAACAGCTAAAGACGCAGTGTTACTACTGTTCACCTACTTCATAAATGGGCCAAAGCTCTGAACAGGAGCCCGCAGGAAGCATATGACCAACTGACAACTCTTTTTTCCTTCTGATTTCCTAGAGTTATGGTCTTCAAACCTCGAGGACTTCAGGGAGGTGGTCAGAGGACTCTTTTTCAATTTTTTTTTTTGGTAAGAATAATATTTTTTTTTTAATTATTGAAGTAAAGTTGATTTACAATATTGTGTTAGTTTCAGGTATACAGCAAAGTGATTCAGTTATACATATACACACACACACATATTCTTTTACAGATTCTTTTCCATTATAGGTTATTAGAAGGTATTGAATATAGTTCCCTGTGCTATACAGTAGGACCCTGTTGTTCGTCTATTTTATGTATAGTAGTGTGTATCTGTTAATTCCAAACTTCTAATTTATCTCTCCCCCCCTTTCCCCTTTGATAACCATAAGTTTGTTTTCTACGTCTGTGAGTTTGTTTCTGTTTCATAGGTATGTTGATTTGCGTCATATTTTAGATTTCGCATATAAGCGATATCATATGATATTCGTCTTTCTCTGTCTGACTTACTTCATTTCGGGTGAAAATCTCTAGTTCTTACACAGAACTTCAGTACACGAAACCCGTCTTCTGCGTAAAGTGGGGACACTGCAGGGTAGGGAGGCTGAAGGACCAGAGGCCCAGGCCACTTGCTTCTGCGAGGACCCCCAAGGAGCCTCCACAGAACTGACCATGGGAACCCTGGCCCAACAAACTGACCGGATCCTTAAAGGTGCAGAGTGTGGGGTGTGCACGTTTGCACACGTTTCTGATTAACCAGCTGTCATGGTTACGGGCTGGGAGCAGGACACTGAGAAACTAGACTGTATTCACGTTTTGTTTTGTTTTTTATTCTGAGCTTCCTTAACATTGGAGAACTCTGGGATCAATTTAGATACCCGGGCACGAGGAAACCAAGGGAGCATCATAAAGAATCGGGATTTATCCAGTGAAGGGATGTGGTCTCTCTCCTCCATTCATGTGAAAAACGCATCCACATAATCTTTTTTCAAATGCAGCTGATTCGTTTCTTGGGAACAAGACCAACTAGAACTTGGTGAGATCCTAGACGTGCTTCCGTCTGGCTGGGCTCCTGTGCTGAGCTACAGCCCAGCCGTCCTGCAGCATCTCAGCACTTTCATTGTTTCCTACACGGGGGAGAAAAAGGAATAATGGAAACAGTAGGGACCATGATTCTAAATACCCTGGGTCGGGTCGATCAATAGGAGCTCCCCATGCAGAAGAAGCGAGAATAAAACATCAGTCTCGGCGTGTGCAGGGGCATCTGGTAAAAAGTCAGTACTGGAAGAGAGCGAGGTGAGACAGCCGCGTGCCTGTCACGAGCCCTGCTGGAATTCAGCCTCACCTCGCCTGCACTCTGTGATGGTTTTTAAGAGCTCATCTGATTTGCCTAAAAGCCCCCAAGTTTGAGCAGCGGCTACTGAGGCATTAATCACTGGCTTGAGCCTTGGTACTCAGCGACCCTGGGGTCCTTTCCCTGCTGGAGATTTCCACGATGAACCTCCACCACTTCATCAAAACCTCCATGGGGAGCAAACATATTTTTATGCGTTGATTTTAAACCAGTTTACCCAGTTAACCACTTAAAATACAACACCAGGTATAAAATACAACACCATGATAAAAGATAAGAAAATGAAGTTATTAAATCAAGTCAACACATAGCAGATAGTAACACACTGTGACCAGAAGTTAGTTGACACGGGGTACAGCTCAGATGTGACCAATTATAAGACAGATTCCATAATAAGTCACCTCTTTAAGACTCTTTCCTCAAGAGTAAAATGAGGCTGAAAAACATGATTTTGGCTTAGCTCACAAGGTTGCTGTGAGGATAAAACAATAAAGTGTATGGATGCTAATATGCTAAATAAGCTTATGGTATTATTTTGTAAATGTAACATCCTATAGAAAGAGGTATGCACAGCACCAAGTGCCCATATGTCCCCCAAGTGCATGTACAATGTCACACAGACACGCACAACTGTAGACAGTGAGAAATCAAGTATTGAAATGGAAGAATTTAGGAGGTGAGAGGTCATTTTACTTATTTAGAAAAATGAAAGAAACTTCTTACTAATTTCTATGTAAGTTACCTACTACCCATGTTTCAAATAAAGCTTTACCTATGAGAAGCATTTTGGGCAAATTAGATGAGAAAATTGTATAATTAGCTTATCAACAGCAAGCAAATATTCCTCAAGTAGATTATAATTCACCCAACAAAGTTCTGTGATTCCCTTTCTCCCTAGTGGATGAGTTTTTACTATGCACAATTACCCAGGAGAACGTAATTCCTGGGGGTAAATAAAAACTCAGAAAATAGACTCTACAGAATAGTGGGGAAGCTCCTGTTCAGCGCTATGTCTGGCTCCCGTAGGACTTCTGATCGGTTATTGAAACTGTGAGTCTCAGCTCCCTGTGAATTGAAGATGGTCCCTGTATCTTCTTCACGGGGGTCTTGTAAAGTTGAAAGGAGAAAAATGCTGAGGGCGGTGTTTGGTAAATCTCAAGCACTCAATCAATGTGATTTACTCTGATTAACATTTGCACTGACACTTCAACATAGATGAGCCTCATTCCCCAGGCAGGCGATGGATGTCTACAGAGCACAGTTCTTGTTTCCTTGTTCCAACGAACATTACAAACAACCACTAAGAAAACATCCCATAGGGCCCCGGGAACCTGAGCATCCTCTAAGCTCAACTGGCTCCAGTCCCCCATTTTGCAGAGGACACACAGTGGTCCAGGAGGCATGGAGAACGGTGTCAGGTCTCAGAGCTGGAGGTACAGATGAGGTGCTGATACAGGCCTCACAATTCCCGTCCTCCCACAGGCTGCCTCTTCCCTCAGAACCCAAAGCAAACCATAAGCCACATGCATAACCAATAATTTGGAAAGTGTGCCAAAGAAAAAAGAGACAGAGAAAGGAATAGAAAACTTACCCAAAGAATGAAGGAGATGTGCCCTAAAGGAAAGGATGGCTTTGCTTTAGACACACTCTCCTTCAAGCCTATTCAACAGCATTTCCCGACTCTGGCGGATGCAAGTGGGTAAATATTTATTGAGTGTCTACTATATGCAAGACCCTGTAAACCAGGGCTTAGTCCACGTTTAGGATAAATCCCAGGGAAGAAAGAAACAGGTAGTTTGAAAAAAAAGTTGGGTATTAAGTACTTCTCTATTTTTCAAGGGAGCAGTGCATATAGATTAGGTGGACTCCTATGAAATTGCTGATGTGGGAACTTTTTTTACCTATGATAGTGGCAATTTCATAGGGTTCAACTTAGAAAAAAATCAGTTTTTCTTTTTTGGGAGCAGCATATAACAAGGAATAATTTTGTGGGAAAAGGGGATGATTCAGAACATATTCCTCATATAAATCAAGAATTCAACTTCTGTTTGGCTAAATGTACATCCTTATTCTACAACTAACTGCCACCTTCCTCCATTTTAGAAATCAAAAAGGAAAAGTGATCATTATAAGGATTGTATTGGAGAAGCAGCAACAAGTAGAGAAAGTATGCTTCAAATCTTTAGTAAAAATGGCACAATTTGGGCTTCCCTGGTGGCGCAGTGCTTAAGAATCCGCCTGCCAACGCAGGGGACACGGGTTCGAGTCCTGGTTCGGGAAGACCCCACATGCCGCAGAGCAACTAAGCCCGTGCGCCACAACTACTGAGCCTGTGCTCTAGAGCCTGTGCTCCGCAACAAGAGAAGCCACCACAACAAGAGAAGCCACTGCAATGAGAAGCCCACGCACCACAATGAAGAGTAGCCCCCGCTCGCCGCAACTAGAGAAAGCCCGTGTGCAGCAATGAGGACCCAACGCAGCCAAAAAAAAAAAACGAATAAATGAAATAAATAAATTTTAAAAAAGGGCACAACTCTTTAAATGCTCTAATCTCTGTTTAGAATGCTCCAAGCTTAACACAATCCAAAGGACTATTTGTGTAAAGTGCTAGAAGTAGCATTTCCTTTGCTAGGAGTATACAAAACTAAATTTCAGACCAAATCTTGAATCTTTTTTAAACCAAAGAAGAGTTGGCTTTTTCAGGCCAACTTCATTCTTGACTCCACCCCCTGCCAACCTTCTCTTTAGCCACTTCCAAACAAATTGAGTGTTTAGCATGATGTTAAGGGCAAGAAAAATAGGAGAAGAAAATGAGGGTTTTGTTATGTTTGTTACCAATAGAGGGGATCAGAATATTGACTGGCCATTCTCCTACAAAACTTTCTAGAGATGCCAGCCCAGGCTCGGGTTTTCGGCTTTGCCTTTGGGACAGCAGAGTCTGCATGGATCCAAGGGGTCTCCTCCTCAATGCATCATGTAAGATGCCAATCTGGAAGCCCCGCAAGAAGAAGGTGACAAGGGAACACAGAGGATCAGAAACCACGAAGAGGTCTCTTTGCACCTTTGGGATGTTGAACATCCCGTGTTTCTGACCCTCTCATCACCTCTAGCCATGGTCTGCAATTCCAGGGAATGGGACTCACCTCTCCTTCAGCTCAGACTGCATCTACCAGCAGCTATCAGATCCCGGCCAAGCCAAAGGAGAGGCTCCAAAGAGCAAAAATTGTTGTTTTTTTAAATAGTTTTATTGTTGTTGCTGTTCCACTTACATTTAAGAAACAAAATATGTGTTTAAGGGAAATAAATCCAAATAATGCTGAAAGGCAGAAGATGAAAAACCAAAGTCTCCGTCCCCTTCTGCTCTAACCCATTCCTTCCTTCCATCCTCAGTCTTCCAAGAGGAAGTGCACGTTTAATAAGTATCACTCCAGAATTTTCCTAAACGTATATACAGGCATGTGGAAAGTGTGTGTGTGTGTGTGTATGTGTGTGTGTGATATGTTTTCATTTCAAAGGATGGGATCATACTCTGCATATCATCCTGAAACACGCTTTTCACACCTTCACATGCATCTTGGATGTCTTTCCACATGACTGTGTTCAGATGACCCTCACTGTTCAGAGCTGAACAGACAAGGGCATGGAGGGACCAAAGTTTTCCACTGTCAGCACCAACGCTGCAGCAAGCAACGGCAGAAACGCCCCGTGCCTGTGTGCGAGCAAGTCTCCTGGGCTGATTCCTCCAACACAACTTTCGTTTCTACAGATAAGGCCAAACGTGTTGACCAGTGTTCACGTCCACCAACTGTCCATCAACTGCCTACACGCCACAGCTGAAAAGCCAGGCGTCTGCTGGTACTTCACAGCCTGGAGAGTTCAATCCAGACTTTCTAAATGACAGGAGTGGCAGGGACAGAGCAGGGGGGACCGTGGGCTGCAGCAGGCCGTCTCCAGGTTGAGGGAACTTGAGTCTCCCCTCCTGCTCATCTCCCAGGAGCAGCGGGCAGGCAGAGTGGCAGCCAGCCCTGATCTCCATCACCAGGACGGACCGAGGCCCAGACGCAGAATTCAGTTACAACTTGGAAACCAGTGGGGGCAGGTTGGCCATGCCCAGAGGACCACATGGGCCATTCTAGCAGAGAGGCTTACCTGGGATTGACCATGGGCCTGAGACTGGAGAATATAAAATACTGAAAACCCGACTGCTGCTGACACACCCAGGTTCAGGGCGAGCCAGACAGTGGGCTTACTGGGCCCATGAATACGGAGCTGGGCAGGCTTGGCTAGACCGGCTGGGGGGTCCACCGCACGGGCATCACCCAGCAGGACAGCGTCATCCAACCTTGGGCCTCATCTCCCAGGCCTGCCCCAGGCCCTGGGTCTCCTGGGATGGGAGGAGCTATGTCCAATAGGGCTTGAAATAAACCTATGGTGACTGGGGCAATGTTGTTGCCACGTTTAACAAATATCCTGAATTTTGCCCCAAACTCTGTTTTCCAATCTACTTTCTCCTTGTCTCCCTTCCCCCTCCTCCCTCCATCTTTCTCTCTCTCTTTCAAGCACCTTCATTGGCCTGTGTTTGGACTCTAGGGCAGATCATCCATCCTTTTTCCTCCCCAAGAGCATCAACATAGATTGAATCCTTTCCAAGTTGCTCGCAGATGTAACAGGAAAACCAGTTTTATCTGGGATGGAGATTTTTCTGTCTAGGTTGCCACACTGGGATAATCTCTAAGAGCTGAGGTGAAACATGGATACCAATTCCATCTTGGCCTTTCCTCTGGCAGAACAGCCCTCTTCCTCCCCCGCCCCCCAGCAAGCACCTTGGCTTTTGGTGCCCACTGGAACGGTCTTCCTGGACTCCCCATATGGGCATCTCACCAGCTCTCACCTGAAACTTGGGACATGTCTTGACCC